>NC_081519.1:33194203-33226703 GCF_030273125.1 Centropristis striata
AGACTTTTGCAGTTTTTTACTGTACGAACAAGGACCAAGAAGTGACAGAGGAAGGTTTGGATGAGGTGAATACAGGTATAACTGCTATAACTCTTAGGATAAAAAATAAATACTCTGGGAGTTTGTGTATATACGTCTGATGTTTAAATGACTGTATTGTAGTTCACTTCCTGACTGTTTTAAAATGAGAGCAGTGTCCAGAATCCCTCCACTTACACAGTTATTTTAACCAGGCGGCAATCTCCGTGTCTGAGCATGAAGGGAAACCAGGAAGTGCTTTAAGCTGCATTCTACCGAAAATTCCAGCAGGGGGCGCTAAATTTGGCTGCAAAAAAATTCTGTCCATTAATTTCAGTGCAAAATGAGAAAACTTCTCACTTGATTTATTACCTCAGAAATATTTTTTAGGACAACACTATGGTCTCAATCGCTAGTAAAAAAATCTTCTAGACAATTTGATGATAGTAGTTCAAATAATGGCCCCATTTAGAAGAAAATAGAAGATAAAGAATCGTATGATTTGGGGCGTGGCTACCTTTGATTGACAGGTCACTAACAGGGTGAGCCATCATCAGGAGAGAAGCAGAACAATGCATATCCACGGCAATGTGTCAATATAGTTATATATAACGTTATATAGATTAAAAAAAAGGGCGTTTAGCGGTTTGGTCTCATTATTTTGACCCTTTCACTGTATTTTCACTTAATGACAGTTTATTTGAAAGTTTTGTTCAGTAAAAATGTCTTGTTCAACGTTTGGTTGGACTAACAAACACTCCAAGGAGTCGCTGTTCAGTTTTCTGAGGTAAGTAACAGACATTTTGTTTTTGTTTTTTGCTAGCCAAAATGAACATCCCAGTTAATGCTCCAGTTAATGCTAACATGAATTAGCAGCGTCTTCTCTCAGTCAGGTTGAGGTGTAGAGAGGCTGTAGTCAGTGATCAGATCCCTCTCCTCCTCCACAGTCCAGATATGGTCTGCTCCCCGTATCGGAAACAAGATGGTGACGAGTGTAACGCTGAACTCGATGCTCCCAACAGGCCACAAACCAATGGGTGACGTCACGGTGACTACGTCCATTATTTACATACAGTCTATGATTTTAACCAAGACCACAATCTTCTCCTAAACCTAACCAAGTAGGTTTTTGTTTTTTTATTATTCTGTCGGTGTCATCTTCGCTGTTTTTAAGAATTGGAAACTGGAGGAACTCTTCCTGCCTGAGGAGGTTTATTGAGTTCAGTGTGTGGAGCTCCTGGTGGGGAGGGAAGTGAGCTTTCCTGGAGTAAAGAAGAGTTCCTGCAGGACCGATAAAGTAGGTCGCCAAGTTTGTGGCGCTGCTGCACTTCAAAGAGAAGAAATGGGTTTCTTTCAACATCTGACTCTCAGCATTTTAGCTGCAGACGACACACGACTCTGAGGACAGTCAGGGTGATGATGCTGGCAGGCAGGTCTGTGAGAGAGAGTGTGTGTTGTTGCATATATGAGTGTGTGTGTTTGTGTGTGTGTGTGTGTGTGTGTTCTTACTTGTCTAACACCTTCTTCCTTTTAGCAGGACTCAGATTCTCCAGCTGTAAACTGGGCTGGTTGATGTAAAGAACCGCCAGACTGAAGTACGAGTTCCACACCTGTTTATACACAAAAACACACTGACAACTCACATCCTTTTACTGACGTTAAACTGTGGAAATCATCCAAGTAAAAGTCATGCATGCAAAACATTACTTACAACATCAGTATTAAAGTACTTAAAGTATTTACCGTAAAATGTTTCCTGTCTGTTTTATTATTATATCTGATATTTCTGGATTAATATTCCTGCTTTTTTTCCTGCTGTGGATGTTTCAGGTTAATTTTACCTCCTTTATCTCCTGTTATTTAGTTTAATCTGCAGTTATGCATCATATCCTGTGAAATCATCATATGTTTTCAGCTTTGTAACGACGACTTTTCCAGCTGATCCAAGAGTTTATTTTTAATGTCAATATTTTTAATGTTAATGTCCTAAAAATCTTTCTAAAAACACACAAAAAATAAATTAAATGTTTAATGTTTGAATTTAAGCTGTCTCGACAGATCTGCAGGACTTTATCTTGGAGTTAAAATGAGGCCACTGTGAGTAAAATGTGGCCGCTACCTGAAGCTGTTTGTTGTGTTTTTTTCACGTACCTTAAAGTCAAATTCGGCTTCTGTGAAGTTCTTGTGCAGAGCAGGAGACAGGTACTGAGCCGTGGTCAGGATGATGCTGCAGAACGGGAACACAAACATTGTTGTCAGTCAGAGAAGCCTGCAGACACCGTGACACGTGTCCCGGCCGTCCTCACGATTATTTCTGTCTCTTACTTGCTGGTGAGGAGCCTCATAACATTCCAGTCGCGAGGGAAAATACTGAGCTTCATCAGATTTCTGAACACACACAGAATCTTCAGCAGGAACTCCTGAAGAAAGAAATTAAGAGAAGAGTTTTATTTCCATTGTTTCTCTACATCCACCACACACACACACTGCAAAAAAGGTGTGTCAAAACAAGATAAAAACACTAAATCTGAGGGAAATTATCTTGCTGCATGGACAGATAATTTCACTTGACAAGATTTCTTAAATTAAGATTATTGAATCTAGAAATAAGCATGTTAAAATAAGAAATTAACTAATAACTAAATAATAAATTAAAGATGAACTGGCCCGAGCAGAGTGCACTGCAATTTATTTGTTTCTTACCAAGATAAAAAAAACTTTAGATTTAGAAGTGTTAGATCATTTATCTTGTTTTAAGAGTTAATTTCTTATTTTAAGCATTTAACATGCTTATTTCTAGATTTAACAATCTTAATTTAAGAAATCTTGTCAAGTAGAATTATCTGTCCATGCAGCAAGATAATTTCCCTCAGATTTAGTGTTTTTAGACACCACTTTTTTTCAGTGCAGAGACGAGGGTTTGTCGGTACCTTGAGCTCCTCTTTGCTCTGGAAGTTTTCCATCAGGTGTTGGAAGTGGATATCTGTCATCTGGCGGAGGAGGGACAGGAGGCATGACACGTACTCTCCCTGCCAATAGGAAACCAGGGGACAGGCATGTGAGCCAATCACACGGCAGCAGTCAGTGAACAATCAGAGAGGATGAGAGGAAGGAAGGCTCTTTCTCAAACCGATCCTGATTCTCCAGCCTTTCACTGCATGGAGTTAGCTGACTGTGTTTATTTATTCCCAAAACAATCATTATTCTTTTGTTGATGCAGGTGGGAAGAAGACAAATCAAATACATGTAGGAAAAAGTGATGGTTCCTTTTATTTCATGAGAAGTCAGCTGAAGTTTTATGAGCATGATCAAAGTAATGTTCATTTAGGAGCAAAATTACACTCAAATGATTGATTTTTGTTCATTATCTGGCAATCACGCATCCAATGAGTGGTGGTGAAGACAGTAAAGTGATATAATGAGGGAGAATGTGAAGAAGACGGTGTGCTGGATCGGGCCGGATTGAGACGGAGCCAAAGATGGAAGGAGTTAAATGGAAATAAAGAGTGGAGGACAGTCATGATGAATTCGCAGATGAAATGCAGTACACACTTTTTTTTTAACCAATTTATTCTCCAGGCATTAATAACAAAGACAGGATGCAAAGAGGTGCAGAACAAGATTTGTAATAAGAACGGCTGAGCCATGTGAGCATGCACACAGAGAGGAGGACGGCTGTTAAATCAGAGAGATGACTCAGAAGATGTGAGGGGAGGTGGAGGCAGCAGCAAGGTTATTATAGTTAACGAAATAACAAAAACTAGAATTGACAGTTTTTTAAAAAAAAGATAACGAACTGAAACTGTATTGTGTGGTTACAAAACTAACTAAAACTAACTAAAATTATAATGAAAATGTCCTTCGTTTTCGTCTTTGTCAACTTTTTGATTATGTAAACCTTTTTGGTTGATATGAAATCTATTTCATCTATCTGGTTTTATGACTGAATAAAATGATTGGAGCTGAGATAGATCAGACAAAGGAAATAAAGGCAACATTTATTGCGACTTTTTTAAAATCTGGCACCCAACAAATACCCCATTACAAAAAAACTAAAACTAAGACTAAAACTAACAAAAACTAAAATAAAACTAATCATTTTTCAAAAAAACAAAAACTAATTAAAGCTAGCAAACTCACTCAAAAAACGAATTAAAACTAACTGAATTTGAAAACAAAAAAACATAACGAAATTAAAACTAAATCTACTGAAAAATCCAAAACTATTATAACCTTGGGCAGTAGAAGGGTCAGTGACAGGACGGATGAGCTGATGGATTAGAGGAGGGCAATATAGACACAAAGTACTGATCCCAAAGTAGTTTTCTGGTGTTTTCACGGAACAAAATAGATGTTTCTGTTATTTCCAATCTTTAAATCTGGCCGATTTTGTGAATGTAATTTTACATTTTCTAAATGTAACTTGAGAACTGTGAATGAGGATTTGGAATCATTATAATAATACGAATGGACATTAAATGGTTGTTTTAAAATATTGCCCAGCCCCCGGATGGACAGAGAGGTCGAGGTGGATGCACACAGGATGGAGCAGGGTAGTGGGAGGTGAAGTCGTAGTAGTCGTATTGTTAGTTACTAACAGTGATCTCCGCGGTGCACTGCGGACAGCGTTGACCCCTTACCGCCTCCTGCGATTGGCTCTTGCTCATGATTGACAGAAGGGTCTGCAGGAGGACGTCCAGCAGGGACTCCACCATCATCTCCACCTCCTCCTGCACCGACGTGTCCTGGAGGAGAAGAAGAGAGGAGGAGAGGAGTGATGCAGAAAGGAACGTAGAGAGCAGAGAGCAAAGAGGGAGAGAGGAAACACAGAAGTCAACAGAGAATTCCAGCAAAACAAGTTTGCTTTATATTTCACAGTGTTACAGTTGTGAGTATTCACATATAGCAGATATATCCAGAGGAAACAAATTTCGCCCGTGCTCGGTCCATTTTTAAGCAGGAAAAAAATGATGGCTTGGTTACAAACTCTCTCATTTTACAGCTACACTGAAAAGAAAGATTTTTTGGCCCTTTAATTATTATTTCAATCTTCTATATACATTCTACAAAGAAATACAAATTCAGTGCTTTTACTTTAAAATAGCAGTTTTTCATGTAGTGCATTACTTAGTGATTGTTTGTTATTATGTGTCCTCAGTTTTGTATGTAAATTGAATCATTCGTTCCAAGTAATATTCACTTAACCAATTCATTGGCTTAATTAGTAGATATTACCAAGAAAAATGTAATTGAGGGACATCAGTGAATCTGCAATTTACTTGTGTATTTTCATAAAAAAATAAGTGGCTCTATTAAATAAATATTACTTAGAAACAGTCTGAGTAAAGATTACAAACACTTTCTGTGTGGAAAATCATGCCTAGATTTTTTTTAGTAAATTTCACTCCAATTTTTTTCAGTGTACCAAAACATTTCTGGAATAATTTGAGAAGAGAAATATGCAACACAGTCACAGAATCTTGATTCATATTCCATCAGTCCTGCCCAGTTTGACAGTTTGATCTGAGTCATCCTATCAAACAGCCTTACATGAGATAAACGGTTGTGATTGCACCAGATTTATCTGGTTTCCAGGCTAAATGTGCACACATCCAGGCCAAAATACTCAAAAGGAGATCTGCACAATGTTAGGCTTGACATTAACAGTTTATTTCTCTTTTCAAGGCAATGTTTCCATACACAGGATCTTCCTCAGGCTGAAGGAAGACGTTGTTGATGATATTTAAATATATTTAATAAATAAAAGCTTCTCAGGACACTGTCAGTCATTTGGTCTGTGAATCCACTAATTTATTCCAAAGCCAGACGTCTCAGAAACACCAGAGAAGATCAAGATTTTCACTTCCACAAAACGGGATTTTTGCTGTGACACAATTCACAATTCAGATTGTGGGGTGCTACACACTTTGTAGCCTCCTGAGGGCAGTTTACACCAGAAATTAGGGTTTCCTGTATTCCTTCCCAGTTCCAAAAACAATGCATTGACACACAGTTTGCATGTGTAGCTGTTTAAACGATACTTAATTTGTATGTCCTCTTATCTTATCGTAAAGAGCTTTTTGGTGGCTGTGGGCAGTGGATGTTTAGGGGGAGAAAGCAGGTCAACAATAAATGCAACATAGAAGTGGTGAACGTCAACTGAAAGCTGTGAACCTGAAGATTAATTTGAGATGAAGGTCAGCACTGTGTTTCAAGTTGTTCTGGTCAAAAATATGTAATTAAACTAAATTAATTAATTATTTCTTTATTGAAGCCTATTATGGTGAATAAAGGGTCATAACATTGGAATACGCTTTCTAAAGTCCAGTCCATGTTCAACTGTGTCCCATAAGTTGTTGCAGCAATTTTTAGGTTGATACCATTTGCTACACACATTTGGTGCTCAATAATGCAATTTTATTCATATAGAGAATGGATAAAAATTGTCAGAAAAACTCCAGAATATTACGTTCATATCTAAAGACCTTTGGAACAACATAGAAGAATCCATGCTGAGATTCGGGTTCAAAAACTTTGGTCATTTTGGAGATTTCTGTATTTTCAGCGATTGGATGATGAGCACTTCTGTTCTACAAACTGCTGAGAAACCCCCTTATTGTCAATATACCCAAGAAAGCTGCACATCCTCTGAATGCTCCAGGTCTCTTGTTTGTGGTTGTAAAGTTTCATGAGGCTGTGATTATCGTAGAGGTCACAGCGGCTCAGTTTATACACTGAGGTCCAGACTCAAGAAATGCCTTCACTTCAATGAACTGGCTACTACTGATGACTAACATCATCCCACATGACGAGAGCTGGACTCATTGAAACCACAAGAGTCTCAGCTTTCCAGTCATTCCCATTCAAAGCCTGTTTAGGGACCTCAGTGTGCACAAATATTCACATACAATAAGGCAAATTTGTGCTACATGAGAAAAACTATGTGGGTTTAGCCTTAAACTGCATGTTATCAGCATAAAGTAGGCATGTAGGTAAAGAGGAGACTTGTGGGAACACAGAGAGCCTCTTCAGCCTCATTCAGATAGCATGATGTCAGAGGTCACGTGACCGCTTTGAAAATCGCCAAAATAGCCTAACTTTGCATCGTTCAACTTCTCAACATGGTATCCTTTCTGTGTTCTTTGTGTGTATGTTACCAGTGAGCTGCTCTTGATGATTGAGAATATGGAGCTGAGGATTCCAGAGCAGATGAGCAGCTCTTTCTGCTGCCTCAGATGAAGATGGATGTGATGCAGGACGACGGGAAGCAGGATCCTCCGAGACTCTGAGGACACACACACACACACACACACACACGTAAATAGTGAACCTTACCTAACAAAAATCAGACTAACATGATCAGTCGTTTATTTTCTGTTTCAGTGAATTTGTAGTTTGTAGTCTGTCTGTACCGGGGAAAGAGAAGAGCCTGCTGTCCACAGTCCGGGCGATGGACTGCAGTTTGACCACGTCCATGGACTGTCCGATGTGCACCGTGGATGGCATGCTGCCCAGAGTGCCGCGCACAAACTCGGCCACCTCCTGCACTGTAAACATTTGCAGCAGCTCGTCGAAGATCGCCGGGAACGAGTTCAGCAGAGCGGCCTGAGGGAGAGGAGCGAGAGGAGTTTATACAGAGGAGAGCAGGAGAGGATGATGGGAAATAAGAAAGTTAAAGAGAGAAAGAGAGAGTAAGAGAAGAGGGCTGGAGGGTTAATAGGGTGAGTTTCTGTGTTTGTGGTGGAGAGAAATGTGACCATGACTTCATTCTGTAACACAGCAAAACACAACAGAGGTGAGTTAAAGTGAACACAGTGAAAAGCTGAATTACAAAATGCCCTCTGATTAAAGCTTTAATACACTGATGCATGCATGCATTACTATCCATTCCCATTGTTTCATGTATATTGTTTTACCCCAGCGCCCAGTATGACTCTCGTCTGTTATGTTCTGAAGCACTGCATTTTGGAAAACAGCTGTTCACCAGTTGAAATATTTAAAAGTCTTGAAAGAGAGCAAACAAAGTGATTCCATTCTTTAGCAGATCAGAAATCAGAAGTTAGATTCAAAAGGAAAGATTAATAAAAGAAGAAAAAGCACAAACGTTTGCGGGTATTAATGTTAAAAACTCACAGCAGTCGCTGACTCGTTTTAGCACAATAAGGACGAGGCGGCAGATGAGGTTCGGAGGTTTTAGTGCTCGGGCAAAATGGTTTCAGTTTGCAGCAGTTTTGCTTGTTGTTGTAGAGTTCTGCCAGATAATAATGTTATGATCCGACACTGACGGCCTGATTTTTATTCACATTAGTTGAGCTAAAATCTTCACTTTTTTCAAGGAATTAATGTGGTTTCATTTCCATCACAAACACGTCTATAAAAAGGTGTTTTTGATGAACAGATATCCTCTTTTCATAATCTTTTCCAAGTGCATATGCAATGTTTCAGCTGCAGGACAAATACATCTCTGCAGCCTTTAAAATCTCATTCTCTGGCCTCTTTTTTGATTTTTGTCGTCTTTTCTTCACATGTAAAATAGCAGCGAGTGTGATGTGGGTCTCTGAGCTGAAGCTCTGACGGTGGACGGTACAGATGTTCTGAGTTAGAGGACTTTAAAAAGCAGTGGGGTGTGTGAAACAATGGAGGTGTGACTCAGCGGTCAGTGCAGCTCGTGTGAGAGGTGTGTTTGGGATCACAGGACTGTGTGACGTTAGGCTCACAAGCTGAAAAGGTGAATCGGGTTTCTGGGCTTCACACAGGGTCGTGTTTCCATCCAGACGTCTACTTACTGACAGCGGAGACGGCCGCAGAGCGTTGGAGCTCCAGGCCTGAGTGCAGCTGGCCTGCCCGCTGCCCGGAGCCTGTCCCGGGGCAGGGGGCGGGGCTTGGCCCGGGGCGGGGGCTAGTGCTAAGGAAGGCCCGACGCCGGAGCCTGGGGCTTGATTTGGGCCCGGACAAGGCTGGGAGCCCTGCTGGTGTGTGAGTGTGGAGGGAGGAGGCCCAAGAGGAATAACAGGGACCCAGAGGGCGGAGCAAAGAGAAGGTGAGGGAAGGAAGCGAGGAAAGGTCCGAGGTACAAAGAGGTACATAAAGGAGATAAAAGTCAGATTAAAGCAACTACAAGGAGACAGAAATATCTAAACTACAAGCTAATAATGTCATTGAATCATTGGATTAGTCTCAACTAAGAACTACAGAGAAAGAACAGTGAAGAGAGGATATCACTGTGCACTGTGCAATGTGTAACATCAGGTCAGAGTTGAGGAAGACCTAACCTGAAATAAGATTCTGTGATTAAGATCACAGAACATTTAGTAAATGTTTTTTGGAGCATGTAGCCAGTAGTTACAAATTGCACCTTTAAACCAGGAAAACACATCATTATTTTAGCATGTGACGATTCTTTGAAATAATAAAATAAAACAGAATGTGCAGTGTGTGTGTGTGTGTGTGTGTGTGTGTTCTCACCTGTGTGAAGATGAGGGTCTCTGAGTTGCGGCTGTCCAGGCTGAGGACGAAGCGGATGGACTGAAAGAGTTCCTGGATGCTGGTGCGAAACTGCTCCTCCTCCATCCCGCAGGTGGCCCGAGAGTAAAGGATCCGAGACTGGACGATGAACTTAAACAGATACTCCAGAGCCTGAGGGTGTGTGTGTGTGTGTGTGTGTGTGTGTGTGTGTGTGTGTGTTTGAGAGAGAGACAGAAACAAGGAGGGAGAAATAAAGAAGAAACAAAATAACATACAATATAAATATTTCATTTACACATAGATATCTCCAACTTGATTAATTCTTATCTTATTCAGTTGATATTATTATATTCTAACTTAATGGTCTAATACAAATACAAATAAATAAATTAAAGACAAAATAAGTAATAAATAAAAATATAAAGGTCTAAAGACTTATATACATATTAAATATACACTTAAAAAACATTTTGTTTTTATTCTACATGTCAATATATTTTTAAGAGTAGATTGTTTTCCTCGCCACAAATAATCCATTTTAATTCAATTATGTTGTTTAAACATATTCATGACTATCTGTTAAAGTTACTCTGCTGCTAAAATCTTTTTTTTTTTTTTTTTAAAGCTGAGTAGAAAAGCTTAACTCAGAGTTAATTAAATGTACAAACAGATTTTTGCATTTCATTTAAAAATAGTTGATTTTTCTGAAAACTTTACTTGAAAACAAAAACCTTAATATGCCAAAAATCTTTGAATACATTAGAATATTTGTGGAATGCTTCACGGGATATATTAGAAGAGAAAACACAGAACAAAAGCTGAGCTGAGTCTTTACTTTCTGAGGGTGAACGAGTGCAGAAACCAGCTGAGACTCAGTGGACGTGGATGCAGGCGGCTTGTTAAATATGGATAAAAAAGTGAACCGGCAGCTGCAGCATGTGTCAAACTGTCCTCAATAATTCACATGGTCCACTTTCTCATGACAGAGACCCATTTGAGACGGATGTTTGAGTCTGATGAATATTTCATGGTGCTGAGCAGCGTTTGTCTGCTAACTGTGGCTCATTCTGTACATCTGCTTCACACATCTGCTCCGAGCTGCAGAGTGAGCGAGGACATTCAGTGGAACAGCTACAGAGGTGTGAAAACGTTGTTTATTTCACATAGAAAACACGGAGCAGATAAATCACTGCAGCACAACATTTGCTTGACTTCTGATTCAAACCACATTCATTTCCAGTCTTCTATCCAAATACACAGACAGAGACAGTTAATGACGTCTCTGTACACCTCTAAAGGTGATGACATATCTAAACATCTCCGGGACGTCCAGGAAGCACAAGTTTCATTTTGGAACTATTTCTGAACCATAACTTATAGTTTGAGGTCTGTGTTGGACTCAGAGCTGCAGTCAGAGACTCTTACCCTCATGGCCTCCTGGATGTGGTCCTGTCTGACCACCTCTGCAGAGCGGTCCATGTACCACTTCAGACAACGGATCAGCTCCCTGAAACACAGCACACAAAATATTATATTTCAACACATGAGGTGGACATTTATTTTGCAGGAGAGCAAAATGTCCTGCTGACCTGCTACTCAGAAACATGTCCAAGACTTAAATACATAAACAGCCAAGAACTACAGGAACTGCACAGGCAGAAATAAATGAGCAAGTTAACACAGGGTCAATGGCACAGTGGAATGTTTTGGACAAAAGGTCAGAGAAAAAGACTTACATACATGTATGTAAATGAGGATTGCGTGTTAAACTAAGTGACAAGTTTCTCCAAAAAGTGTGTGATGAGGAAAAAGGAAGAGGGAAAGATAGAGCCGGTGTCAGTCAGTGAAACTCTCACTTGTAAGCCAACGCTCCTGCAAAGTGCTTCTGGATGTACGTGTCCATCACCGGCCGGAAGTGGTAATATTTACTGTCCCTGAGCAGGTTTATAATAAACACCTGAGAGAGAGAGAGAGAGAGAGAGAGAGAGAGAGAGAGAGGTTAATAAATAAATAGGAAACATGAAGCTTTATGAATGTAACACAGACTTTTTCACTCTGTGTGTCACTCAGATTTTGCCCTGATATTATGTATGTTGTCTTGAGAGAAACTATATAAAATGTAAGATTTAATATATTAAAATAATGTAAAGTTCTGTTTCATTTGTAATAGCTGAAATGACAAACAAAGAATGATTTTTTTTTGTGACTGTTCCAGCATGTTGTCAGTGAGTAATCAGTGAGTCTAATGTGCACCAGTCAGACTTATTGGACTTTAGGAGGACTTTAACTTCTCTGTCAACTTCACTGAGCACAGAATGGTGAATATTGAACTATCTTTCTAAGTTATGTTGCACACACACACTTACCAACGACTGGAACACCAGCGGTCCATATTTGTCTGTGTTGTCGTCCAGGATGGAGAATAATGTGTCCAGAATGTCTTGGAGAAACTGTCACACACACACACACACACACACACACACACACACACAGTTAATAATGTCACATTTGTTCTGTTGTCTAACCAGATCACCTACATTTGGTGATGAGCCATGAAAGTGTTCCAGTCAGTAAATCTTCCTCACCTTGACTATCTCCTCTCCGCTGACATGTCGGAGCCGGCCCAGGATGTCCATGACCCGGTCTGGGTGGGCCTTCCACTTCAGCAGAGCCAGCAGGTCGACTGGAAGACAACAGACACGTCAACTACCAGAGAGGACACTTAAAGAACTGGTCATTTAGACCAGAATCCACTCACTCATACTAAGATAAAAGGCAAAACTTGCTTTAGAAATCACTAAAAATACATCATTTATCACAGAAAGAAACTGAAAAAACAGGCATTATCATTGGAGTTTGAACCAACCAAAACTTGTCTTAAAATGTTGATATTTCTGTCAGAATCACTTTATTCTACATGTGTCATTTAAATCGTGTCCAAAAATAAAGCGGATCCTGTTAAAAACATTAACTTCTAAAAATGCAAATTGTTCAATATTAATAGGATGTGAAGGCCCGTTTTTCCCCAATATTTGTGACACTTGTGGGCACTTGGTAAAGTGTTGTATGTATAAATTTCATTTTAGTCAAAAAAAAAAAAAATGATCACAGAAATTCAACTTGTTTTTAAAAAAAATGTAAACTGTCATTCTAACTGTTATTTTGCACAAAGACATGTTTGAGTTGTTCCCCCTTCTAGTCATGATTGTGCTGATTCCACAGAGCTGCAGGACTTATATATTTATATGGATATCATATGTTGCGGTGAGAGAGGGGTGTGGGGTTTTCTTGTCCTTATCACAAGGGTTTGAAAGTGTTGCAGCCTTACTATGATCCACTTGTGTGAAAACCAGGATTCCACTTTATCAGTAAGATGCATATTTAATTGTATATTTACATCATCGTGTTCTGCACGCCGGCCTCATGTCTGAATAAAGTGGACAGCAGAGTCTCTACAGAGTTATAGACTGTACCGTTCTGGGTGAGCTTGGTGGAGGAGAGCTGTGTGGAGATCCAGAAGGTCTCCTTGGTGCTGCGCTGGAAGATGAGGCTGGAGGGGATGCTGGGGCAGCTGTTGAAGTCCTCCTTACAGCAGGGCAGGCCCAGGTACAGGGCGTGGTTACTGAAGGTGGTGTTCTCGTCACACTGAGGCCCAGAGGAGGCGGAAGGAGGACCGGAGGAGCGGGCAGGAGGAGCGGGACAGAGAGGGGTCATTGTTACTAACAAAGCTCTTTGAAACAATTTATGTCACTTTGCCCCAACAGGGAACATCTGCAGCCTCACAAATCTAGAAAACACAACAGGTAACCTAGGCAGTGGTGGAAAAGTACATTTACTCGACTACTTAAGGACAGTTTAAGGTTCCTTACTTGAGTATTTATATTTTTTGGAAACTTTACGTCTACTTTATCTCAGAGGTTAATATCGTAATTCCAAGATTTAAGTGAAAAACATAACCAATCTAAAAGTATTCTTATAAATTAAACTTACAGAACAAAATAGTATTTTATCAAATCAAATCAAATCAAAATACTTTATTTATCCCAGAGGGGAAATTCAGTTAGTCTTGTAACTCTGGAAGAATGAGACAGCCTGATGTCTGTAGGAGAGAAGGATCTTTTGAATCTCTCTGTTCTGCAACAGAGAGAGAGGAGCCGTCCACTGCTGTTTTTTTGCTCCATAAAGGTTTTGTGTAGCGGATGATCCGAGTATTTCAAGATGGCCTCCAACATGTTGACAGGTCATCTCTCCACCACCTCCTCCAGTGTGTCCAACCTGGCTCCAACCACAGAACCAGCTCTTTAGACCAGTCTGTCCAACCGCCTTCATCTCTGTGTGTGATGCTGCCTCCCCAGCAGACTGCAGCATAAAACAACACACTACCACCACAGACTGATAAAACATCTGCAGCATCTTACTACACATGTCCAGAGATCTGAGCTTCAAGAAGAAAAGAGCTTTTTGTAGAGAGCGTCTGTGTTTAGGGACCAGTCCAACTTATTATCCAGGTAAGCACCTAGATACTTAGAACTTGGCACCACCTCACCCCACAGGTATTCACTGGCAGAAGAGGGGCTTGAACCGTCAGAAATCTATGATCATTTCCTTAGTCTTTGAGGTGTTCAGTAGGAGATAGTTCTTGTGACTCCAGTCACTGAAGGCTTTTATCAGATCCCTATATTCAGATTCCTGTCCATTCCTGATACACGCCACAATAGCAGTGTCGTCGGAGTACTTCTGGATGTGGCAGGACTCAGAGTTGTATTTGAAGTCTGTGTACAGTGTGAATAGGAATGGAGCCAGAACAGTGCCTTGTGGAGCCCCTGTGCTGCTCATTGTTACAAGTAGTTAAAATTACTCCTATTATATTGAAATGCTGCTTACCTTAATGGTTCAACAATAATACTCCAATTACATTTAAAGAACATAAATAGAGAGAATATATAAAAACAAACTCTGAGGTCTTTTTGCATAACGAGTACTTTAGCACATTTTGATGCTGATACCTCTGTGCTTTTACTTAAGGAAAGTTTTGACTTTTACTTGTAGTGGAGTGAGTATTCCCACAGTATGTTATTACTACTTTTACTGAAATAAAGGATCTGAATACTTCTTCCACCACTGTTTAAAAGTAATTTAGAAACTTCCTGATGATAACAGAAATACAACAGAATCCAAATTGAAGCACACCATGAATATGGGGCAGACATTGTAAAAGACAAACACAAAACACATGTAATCTAGCCTATTTCTGTCTGACCTTGTAAACGTAAAGTTCGTGGCTCTCGTCTGAAAGAGTCGTTCCATCCTCCCTCATCAGAGGAGTGAAGGAGAAACCAAACAGCTTCTTCTCTCCTTTGTCCTTCGCTGCAGAGTGAAAGACAGAAAAGAGACAAAAAGACAGACGGAGGGAGAGAGGGAACAAAACACACAGGAAGTTTAGAGTGGTAGCCAAGTTTCCTCTTGGCTTTGCTATAATTGCTTTGCACAGATGTTAATAAAACTCATCAACAAGAATCAAAACAAGCAGAGAAGTTGCATCCACTCTGTCAGTTTGACTCAGTTGGTTCATGAGCTAAAGATCTCTGTATGCAGCTGATCGTTAAACTCCATCACCACTGACAGGAACAGAGCGACTCACTAGAGCAGTGTCTGAACTCGAAGCGCAGGTGTGAGCCTCTGAAGCGGTCGATGGGGATCGGCAGTTTGATGACTTCGCTCCAGCGAGGACTGTTGTTGTGGTAGAGCACGAAGGATCGGTGCTCCGGGACGCTGGGCTCCCCTGAACCCAGGCTGATGCAGTCCTGCAGAGGGAGGAAACATGACGCAGTGTTTGTTTCACACGTGAACTGTCTCTGTCCGGTTCATCTCACGTTAACTGCAGTATCACTGTTAGTGGGAGGACATTCTGTCAGTGTGGGCATTAGGCGGCCTGCGGGCCACATCCGCCTGTTAGCTGTGCCTGTTCAACTACGGTGCTTTTATTTTGAAGGCGATTTACATATGTAAATGCATGCATAGGCACCTGCACAGAAAATCGTTCCACAAAAATGCTGAGTTATAAGCATGTTGAACACTTAAAATAAGAAATTAACTATGAAAACAAGATAAATTATCTAACACTTCTAAATCCAAGCTTTTTTAAAATTTCTTGGTAAGAAATAAATAATTTGCAGTGTGCTTTTTGCATAAAGTTAATAAATTGCTGGTTTATTGAGCAGAATTAAGTTCAGAGTTTTGGTCTCGGCAACCTTCGCAATATTTCATACTGCCACCCACTCCTGCTTTAAAGGAAACATCTGTATGTTTTTTCATCCTGTACCTTTTTTTAATTGTCTAAGTGACTATTTACTGGGAACAACCACTTTAAAGAATTGTTCTGGTATTGATTGAGAGCGCTGCAACTGTAAAATAGCTGCATCATCATTATATTATCACACATTAAGTGTTTGACAACATTAAGGGAAGGACCCTACAGAGAAATAAGACCTTTTTCTTTACCTTTCATTGATTCAGTCTGTTTGTTAATGAGTCTAACCAAGTCTCACTCAAAGAGTCTCATTCTGAACTTGACAGTGGAAACGTTATTGAGAGCTGGAAGAGTTTGTTGTTTTAGAGCACAGAAAGTGTCGCTCTAAAAGATTTTCAATGGCATAGCTGCATATTTAGATTCCTCCGATAGTGTAGAAGAAGCAGCAGGAGATTTTTTTTAAGCTTTTTAAACGAAGGGTAAAGAAAAACATTTTATTTCTCTTTTTTTCAATAATGTTGTCAGACATAACAGCAACAGCATAATATAATAACAATCGGAGCCTCTCAGTGGCAAAAACAGGCACCATTAGGGGATTTATATTGATGGTGAGCAATCGCTGGGGAAGAAGGAAGAAAAATGTTCTCCATGTGGGAAAATACAAACACTACTGGTGGATTGATTTAGTGAATTTTGACACAATAAATTCATAGAAATAGTTCGGGCAACTAGAAGTGTGTTGGGTTGTGCTTCTGAACAATTATTATGACTTCTTCTTCATTATTATTGTTTGTATCCAGGAAGTCATTAAATGATTTATTCTGGAACGTGTTGATTAGTATCTGCCTGTCAGCTTGTGGCTGCTGCATGTTCACCTCTTGTTACTTTGAGACATTTTAACCCATAAGAACCCAGACCCAGTAATCCTTAAAGTAAAATTATGGGGGATATACCACAGACCAAGTGAACCACATAGAACACATTTTTTATGTTTAAAAAAAAAAAAATCTACCCCTAAATGTGAAAGATCTGTGATGTGACATATATGTTACAATGGTATTTATGTTTATGATATTTCTTATTTTAAAATAAAAAAACTAGACACATTTTCTGCTTACAGAGACACAAATTTGCCTCCACAACATATATCAAAACTGTGACATTAATAGTGCTGTTTAACAATAAATTATTTTTCAGATTTGTTTTTAAGTAACAAAGTAAGAATAAATCAATAATAAAAACAAATAACCATTTGCCTTTTTGATTGCATCTCCATAACATATATCAAAATTGTGACTTTAATTTGTTCAGGAAATATGATCAGAAAAAGTTAAATGCAATAAAAGACACCCTATTAACGGATTAGAATTGTAACGGGTTTAAACTTAGCCTCGGAAAAAAAAAGCTTTTTGAAATTAGCTTCTTTTGCACATTTCTGTTTCCAGTCACAGCCACATTTTGGAGAAGTCACTTCTTTTCATAGTCACATGACCACCACACCAGGGTGTTGAGTATATGTCGCTTAGGGATTTAATGAGTTAATGTGAAGCATAAAGCTGAATATGGGAGATTCTAGAAGATTTAAAGTGTTTGTTACACCGGTGTCACCGTGGGTTCTTATGGGTTAAGAACCGACCGGAACAGGAGAACAGGTAACTGTAGAGTCAAAGGAACAAACAGTGGACTGAAGGTTTTTGCCATCAGTTGTGAGGCAGCGCTGCTCTCTGACCTTGAGGATCTCTCCATCGGCGTAGAGCACGTAGACGGTGATCTCGATGTTCTTCTGGACGCTCTTCCCGCCTCTCTCGAAGTCCCCTCGCTCCAGGGTCAGGTACAGGTCGTTACGGATGTCCCCTGGACACATTTACACACAAACACACAAATAAACCTGAGAGTTTGTTTCACATTCCACATCAGAAAAGCTACAATGTTAATATAAAGCTGATAATGCAGATTTTCTCATGTTGGACTGGAAAATCTCTACATCAGCTCATGCTCTGTCACTGTTTCTTTCTGGATATTATAGGGTTAAAGTGTCCACAAACACACACAAACACACACACACATACAAAGAGTCTCACACACATTTAAAGCTGAATGCCTCTGACACACACGAGACTAATGACCCGTGTTAACGTGTGCAGATTCATTTATCATCTCAGCTTGTCCTTATAGAGGAGATGTCACCCTTAATGTATCAAGATGGGAGTTAAATACTCGCTCCATCACTGCCTGAGGGGAGGCTGTACACGTGTGTGTGTGTGTGTGTGCGTGTGTGTGTGTGACATGCATGTTAATGTGTGAAAGACACTTCTGCATATGGCGTGTGTGTGTGTGTGTAGGTGTGTGTAGGTGTTGAAGGGCAGTTTGAGGTTACATGTGAATCTCTTTGGTTATAAAGAGGTTTTCCCTCTTAAAATTAGAAAATATTTAAAGATATTTAGGAGTTCAGATATTGCAGAGGATGCATGCAGCGATATTAAAATAAATTAAAAGGAGCGGGAGCTGATTGTTGTAAATCCTTCACATCTTTTCACGACAGTCCAGTTTGTTAAATCCTTCCACTGCTACACAGTGCAACATTACATATAACTTAAATATAAAAAAACACACAAAGGACAATAACTGACAAACTGAAGCACACTGACACTTTCTCTGAGTCTGTAGAATAAAATTATTTTAAATGACAGCAGATGTTCAAAAGGCATCAAACCGAGAGCACACACACACACACACACACACACACACACACACACTTCTAAAAGATGAAATGTTTTCGTGTTTAATCAGGTTGCAGCCAATTAATAAATAAAATTAATTAAAAAATAAATAAATAAATTGAAATTGAATTTTTTTTCTCTCAAACATAAACAAAAATACTCCCACAGCATTATGCTAATGAAACAATCAGCACGTTTCATATCTGTTTGTGTGTTTTAGTTCCAACACTGAGTAGAAAACATCGAGTAAACATTTTCACCAATTAAAACTCACCTAATGCAGCGATCAGGTTAAAGACAGTGTGAAGTATTTTAATTGGAGAGTGGAAACACTGACTGAACTGTGTGGGCTTCTCTTTTCATTATCTCTCATTTGTTTAGTGGCTGTGAAGCTGAGAGCAGCTGGAGGAATGAATTATCATTGAAACTGTAGAAAGTCGTGTCTGTGCAGGTTCGTCTCGTTCGTCCAGGTAGAACATGAAGACTGGATAAATAATTAATGTTCACCGCTCAACCAAAACACTTCTGAAGGAAAAATATACAATTTATATGTTTCAGATTAAACACTAAATGAGATGCAAGAAGATGAGGACTCAGTCTCCAAGTTCTTCCCTTTTCCTGCATTAAGTTGTGGTTTTCTCCGACCCACAGGAACAAAGACTGGCTGGGTGCGTGTGGCGGACTCACCTGGCATGATGACATCAGGGAAGCCCAGTTTGCGCGTCATGGCGACGCCCCTGTTGAAGATGAGCGGGTTCTCCCTGCGGACCTGCTCCATGTCGCCCCTCAGCAGCTGCAGAGAGATGATAAGACCTGCAGGGACAGAAGGAGAAGCTCACAACCTCAGCCAGCGTCTGTTTATCTGTTTATCGGTTTATTTGATGACCACTTCGCTGCTTTGAAACTTTGAAGTCCCTAGAGGTGGGGATAAATTGATAGAGCATAGTATTGCAATATTTTGTGTGGCAATATTATATTGTTTCATGGCTGCCAAGTATCGATATTTAGTGTTTGAACATCAGTTTAAGGAGTATACTGTAGATACTGGTATCATATGAAACTAGAAGATCTAAGGAATCTATCGACACCATGTGTGTCAGGATATCGTGTCGGGAAGTTGTTGAAATAATGGCACAAAGTTCGGCTTTTCTGCGCTTTATTAAAAAAAAATTGAGAGCAGTAAAGTTTTTGAAAGTTTGATAAAATGCTGCAGTTGTTGTCGTCCATACATGTTTGATATCAGTTCAGTTCAGTTTGACTGAATACTTTGTTGGTCAGTTTGTGGGTTTGACTCTCATTGTGGAGAAATAAAAAGACTGAAGTGAGATGAATACACTGAGAATTTTCTCTTATTGGACAAAACAATTCTTGATTGAATTTAATTTTGTGGACACAGAATGCAGTTAAATCACAATATATTGTATCGCATATATTAAAATCGCAATAATATCGTATTGTGACATCAATTTTCAAACAGAGAAATCTGTCATTTTAATCAGGGTAACTGTGCGTTTTATTTGGTGTTGTATCTTCTTTATGCATGTGTCAGTGTTGTGGTCGTCTGCCAGCAGCTTCATGAATCGACTTTGTATCCAGTTTTAAGCCAGATTTTTATGAAACCCTATTTAGATCTTGTCGAAGGATTTTATATCATTAGATGTCTGGATTTTAAATATCAGAGAAACAAGCTGAGGAAATATTAGCAACAGCTGAGAACGTCCTGCGTCTCTAACAAACAGCATCGGTGAATTATAATTTTATGCAGTGTTTTCATAGTTTTAATCAGTGGTTCATTTGTTCTGGAGAGGAAGAGAACTCTGCAGATAACTCAGCTCCCAGTAAAAACCTCCTGAACATCTGGATCTTAAGTTATCAGAGAAACAACCTGAGCTAAAAGTTAGCAGCAGCTCGGCTTGCAGCCTCTCTTCAGACATGCAGAACAGCATCGGAGAATCACTTTATTTTAACATAAAACTGCTTCATTCTATAAAAAAACCTCCTGAACGTTGAACACTGAATGAATTCTAACTGTCAGAAACTGACTGTAATGACTTCACGGCTCTGTCTTTTGTCATTGTTTGGATTGAGAGACACCCAGTGACAAAAAATAAAATATTGCTTTAAAGTAAGTGTATGTTGAAAACAGTAAACCATCTGGTTTCTCCTGTCAGACTGACAGATTTCTGCTGGACAGTCCTGAAAAAAAACATCCAGCTGGAAGTGTAATAGTTCCCCGAGCCAAGAAAGCCACTTATAAAAACTCCTAAAAGGTGATATTCCACACACACACACACACAGACTTTGCTGTTTTGCACATAAAGTATATTGTTTTTTATCCTGCTTAAATTAACTTAATTTGCTATTTTTATTCTGTTTTTTAGGAACACATCTTGTATGTCTATTGTCCGAGTTTGCTTTTTGCACTGTATGTTGTTGTATGTTTGTTGTAAGTTTTCTGGCTCTTGTAGTATATTTTATGTTACAAGTGGTATATTTTATTGTTACCTTTAATGTAAGTCTTCTGCTTTGTTCAAGGCCCATTGTGACTATCTGGGTGAATAACAGCCAGCATCCAACCAGAGTCTCCATGTGAGGTAATAACTTACTATAGGGCTTTGGGATTTGTGAGATATTAGAGGTGTTTGGGAGCATAATATAAACAGTTTGAGTTGTATCCTTTTATATATTAAGGTTAAAAGTAGATCTAGCAGCTTGCACGTGTACAGAAAACGTGCACCATACGTTGAGCTGTGGGCTGTCACAATTCTGGTTTACAGAAAGGTTAAATACTACGCCTGGATACAGAGAAACTCAGAGAACCCAGGACTGAATTGGAGACGGAACCCTTAGCAGCCTTTAAGATTTGACAAGTGTTCTCCCGCTGTACCTAGGCAGTCCTGATGTCTGATAATAAAGAAAACGAAAAGGAACATCAACGTGCTCTTTGATTCATTTTCTCACTCAAGAGAGGTATTAATTCCACTACACATTCTGAATAATCATATTTACCAAACACACTGGGTCCCTGAACTACAGCTACATTTCTTAAAGAAACATTTTGGGGCCACAGCAGTTCACAGCCTGTAAGGAGAGGGCAGAGCAGGCCGACAGCTCCCTGCAGTGACACCAATTAAGACGATTTCCCAGCTGATGTCAAGCACTGACATGCATGTGTCAGTCAGAGCTGCAGACTGCTGCGAGGTTTGTGTGTTTGTTTTCTGTTTGGGTTCTGTGTTCT
Source organism: Centropristis striata (assembly GCF_030273125.1). Lineage (NCBI taxonomy): Eukaryota > Metazoa > Chordata > Actinopteri > Perciformes > Serranidae > Centropristis > Centropristis striata. The sequence goes on from NC_081519.1 coordinate 33,215,895, forward strand.
CGTGTTGAATGCTGCTGATGCTGAACTGATGCTGCAGCCACCAACAGGCCTCCGTGCTGCTGTGCTCTCTAACAATGTGACTTTCTCAGAAGTTAAATACACTGTAAAAAAAATGCTGTTGCTTTTACAGAAAAAAAATGGCAGCTGTGGTTACCAGAATAATTCTGCAAAAATACAGTACAAATGTAAACAACTTTACAGAACAACTTGTACATTTTACTGGTATTTAGTGTACAATAAATAATAACTGAATGTTAATTTGCTGGTATCCAATTCACAATAAGCAAAATCTGCATGTAAACTTTGCATAAATATTTAGTATAAAAACAGCATCATCCTGTGAAATTAGCAGTAAAGGACGGTATAATCTACAACTTTAAAATGTATTTTCTTTTTTAAATTACTACAGTTTTAGGATGTAAAATTTACAAGTTGTTCTATAAAGATAAACATATGTACTGTATTTTTTACAGAAATATTCTGGTAACCACAGCTGCCAGTTTTTTTCTGTAAAAACAACGGGACATTTTTACAGTGCACAGAAGAGACAGAGAGCAAACACAAACACGTGATGCAGATAAAGATGAGGCTAAGGTTAACATGTTGTTACTAGGGAGGAAACTCATGAAGTCACAGATCTGCACACAAGGCAGCGAGAGAGGGCTGCTAAGATTATAGAAAAAAATTATAATCTCTTAGCAAAATATTTGGTAAATCTTGAGATCCCAAATATACTGTATATACTACAACTGCTACTACTACTACTACTACTACTACTAATAATAATAATAATAATAATAATAATAATGATGATGATTAAAAAAGCATTTTATCTTGTTTTCTTATATCAAGAGTAAATAGTAAATGAAAAAAAAATTAATTAAATACGCAGCCCCAAATGAGAGCATGGAAAAATCCCACCCACACACACACACACACACACACACACACACACACTGACCGTAGTTGGTGCTGGGTGCTGTGTATTTGGTGCTGGACTTGCGGATGATGTTCTCATGTATCTGGTACCATTCGTTCTCATTGTTACACCTGCAGAACAGCAAGAAACAACAGGCTAATGACAAGAAACATATTGACAACAACAACAACAACACAAAAATGTGAGAGACTTTGTTAATTGGTCTTTTATCCTTTTCACAGGCTGTAGTGAGCTGAAAAAGATAAATGAAACTAGAAGATCTGAGATACTACTGGTACCAACAGGAAAGCAGCCCGGTGACCTCTGACCTCTGACCTCAAGATATCTGAATGAAAACGGGCACTATGTGACCCACAAGTCTTCTCTTTACAGACATGCCCACTTTATGATGATAACATGCAGTTTAGGGCAGTAAAGTGTATAATTTTGTCCTATTGTATGTGACTATTTGTGCACCCTGTGTCTGTGAGCTGCATGTATCAGGTATGACTAGAAAGCTGAGACTCTTGTGAGGCAAGTCTGAAGTTGGGCAAACGCTCACAAAGGAAAAACAGACATGCCCACTTTATGCTCATTCTTTGCATTTAGTACAAATGTGTTTAAACAGCCTGTGAGATGCATAAATTGGGAGACATAACAAGACAAAAAATCTGTGTGGGACCCTTGGCTGCTTTTCTCTGTTCCATATGATACTTTATTAAATCTATTTGGGCTGTTTTTAGATAAGACATGCTGAAAACATGCAGTGTTTCTCCTAGAGTCAAATGTTTTTTGTGTCCTCTTGTATGTGAATATTTGTGCGCCGAATAAATCGGGTCTGACTGGAAAGCTGAGACTCTTGTGGATTAAATGAGCCCAAATGTCCATTTAAAAGGGGTCCCTTGACCTCTGACCTCTAGATATCCAATTCTTTTCTACGGAGTTCTACGGGTATCCACGAGTCTCCTCTTTACAGACATGCCCACTTTATGCTTATAACATGCAGTTTGGGGCAGAAACCTGCACTTTTCTCATGCAAAGGTGATATTTTTTTCCTTAATTCCCATACTGTAAGAATATTTGTGCATCCTGGGGTCCCTAAACAGTCTGTGAGCTGCATAAATCGGGTATGACTGGAAAGCTGAGACTCTTGTGGATTCAATTAGCCCAATTTTCTTCATGTGTGATGATGTTCATCCCCATCGTAGCATTTCTTTGCAGTGACATCATGTCCTGTAATGTGACTGTCTTGTCTTTTACTTCACACCAGTAAATGTTCTGAAATAGCGCACAAGAAATCTCCAAGTAGAGCCCATATTTGTTATTATTTAAACAAATTGTTTACATATGATGATCCACACTTCATGTAGAGTCAAATGCAACAAAGTTGACATTATATAACTGCGGCTGAAACGGAGCGTGAGCCACCAGCCACCAGCAGAAGAACAAAACTCCTCGATGCAGAAAGAAGAAGAGCTGCCGGCTCATTAAAGCTGTTATTGTTATTATGATGATGTTTTTGTTGCTGGAGATTGTGAGGAGCTGATGGCTTCAGTGACATGTTAACAGTTTTCAGTCACATCACACGCAGGACGCCCGAGGTTAACGGAGAGGACGTGTGGAGCCTGAACCGTCACGAGTTCAGCTGAGCTCAGCGGCTCAGTTACATCATGTTGGGACTGTGAGCACTGTGGGGCTCCTGCAGGCAAGTCTTCAGAAGATTCAGCCGAGAGGGATTCCCTAATGTCTGCCATCAACTCTCTGTGTGTGTGTGTGTGTGTGTGTGTGTGTGAGAGACAAGAATGTGCTGATGGCATTGTGAGACTGCAGAGACAAAACAGTGAAGTGGCTGTCTGTAGCTGCTGGGGATTCTCATCCTCTCTCGCTCCCTTTTCTCTCCTTAATGTCAGAGAGAGAGGGGGAATAGTGTTACATGAGGTAAAGAATAAAGAATAAAGACACAAATGGAAGAGGGGAAGGAGGATGTTTGTGGTTACGGAGAGTAAGAATATGATAAAATATGTTGTATGTCAGCCTCTTTATTGTCTCTGCTGCCTGCTGATCTTTAACACGTTTTCCTGGACGCGAAGCAAACAAGCATCATCATATTTTTCCAATGAAATTGTCCTTATTTTCTCTGTGCGTCAGCCAACAAGCAACACGACTTATTGCTTGTTTGCCCTGGCTTTATTTTTGCTAATTAATTGAGTAGTGAGGTGCTGGGTAGATTATAAAACAGCTCAGGCATTCGGATGGTAACACTCTTCATCATACCCTGATTATAAGTTTATATCTAAAATATAACAGTTTAAAAATCTAAAATCTAGTTGAAGGAATTAATAGAACTTAAGAAAATAATGCTGGTGGTAAATAAGACACTTGTTAATTTACAGAATGAGAAAACAGGGGTGACAGAATATCAGATAAAACATTTGGAACATTTTCTCTATCTGCATTCGTTCACTTAAACAAATCTCCCTCCAAACTACTTTGCCCCAAAATGTTCAGTTTATAATGATAAGATCATAACAGATATAAGGTACTTATACTTTCCTTTAATGTTTCCATTTTATGCAACTTTACACAGTAAATATTGTTCTGTTTACTCCACTACATTTTTCTGACATCCTTAGTAGTTTTCAGATGACAGTTTTTCATCATCTTCATACCCAAACTGAAGGATGAAGTGTTCCTTTATGTGTTGAAAATATTTACATTTACATTTACATTTAGCAGACGCATTTATCCAAAGCGACTTACAGGAAATAAAGGGGAACAATCAAGGTATAAAATTTAAAACAAATATTCTCCTTCTTCTTCAGCTAAATAAACTTCTTAAACACCAGCTTGCATCAGCTGAAAAGTCCTTGTCACAAAGCTGAAAACAGCTGTTTTTTTAATAACTTTTCAGAGATATGTGGTTCTCACAGGACAGCCACGCTACACATATATGATGATCTGATCGAATATGATGCATCACTGCAGATGAAACTACCCAACAGGATATAAAGGAGGTAAAATGAACCTGAAACATCTACAGCAGGAGAACTGCAGCAGGAATATTAATCCAAAAACATCAGACAGAATGATAAACATTTTTTTTAGGTTTGAATGTAGGATTTTTACTTACAGTGTTTTTACAGTGTTGTTTAAGTACTTAGATCTGAAATACATGTGAACTTGCAGTACTTGTTCCTAATAAAATGATTGTTCTGACTTTATGAACCTTTCATAATCTTTCTCTTCACAATCTTTCTCTGAGAGAAGTTGCAGCAGTCTTTAACTTGTGTTTGTGTGATGACTCAGTTGAGTGAATAAATCAGTTTTAATCAGCACATCTTCAGCCTGAGAGTACGAGCCAATTCGGCTAAAAGGAAAGTTTTTCTGCTTATAAATAAACTTTGTTTCAGCAGCATTTTAGTAGAAACACCTGCACCAGTGTTATAATAAAATCTGCAGCTCATGATCGTTTTTTTGTAAAAACAGTGAAAAGTCTGGCTGCAAAACTTGCTTAACACTTAGCATCTAATAACAGTATACAACTGTTAGTTATTTTATGGATAATTCATTTAAAAATCCATATATGTACTGTAAATACTCTCTGCCTTTCACAGTCCGAATGTAAAACATGTAATTAATAAACATAATGTTAAAAAAAGTATAAATCTGCACAAAAAAGGAAAAACATTGTCGAAATACCTTGAAATTAATTAAAGTGTTTAGTTTAGTTTTTACATCGTATTCTTTGGCTATAATAAGATAATCCATCGGTCCAGAATTCTGGATGTAAAAACACGTAAAAACATGTAAAAGTACATTAAAACGACCCTCCTTCAGAGCCCATCAACAGTATCTTGACAGATTTAGGCTTTAAGTTTAATATTTGGAATAAAAGTAGTTTACTGTTTATGGCATTTGCAAGAAAAACCCTGTAGAATAATACAGTATTTGTTTGTGTACTGATTGTGTCTTTGTGTATTTGCTTCAGTATCTGTGTGTGTGTGTGTGTGTGCAGACACCTACGTGTAGACCTTGAGGACGAAGTCTTTCTCCTCCTTGAGTTCGGAGATGGTCTGCAGCACGTCACTCATGGCGAGCACAGCGCAGCCGTACGGCCGGCGGTACTGGACGTGTGGAGGGCCTTTCTTACTGTCGTTCAGCAGCATGCGACCTGCGGCAGCGAGTGTGTGTGTGTGTGTGTGTGTGGGAGTTATACAGAGAGAAATATGGGATTCAGACATGGATCCACATTTATTCAGCAGCATGAAAACATACAGGCTGATTTCCTGTAAAGTATACTGTACTGGAACTCAAACAGTAGATCCACAAAATGTTGTCCACCAATAAAGCAACATCAAGGTAAAAGCCTCGTAGATTAACTATCAGGAGAGGAGGTGGACGCCGGTGTTTGTGTCTTGTTTTTGAAGCTTTTTCCAGAAGTAGCCTACTGTTTTGTAAGAATAACAAGGTGTATCCTAACCTTAGTGGTTTTACAATACAAAACAAGACAACGGTTTTATAATAATAACAACGTGGTGAAAACTGAAAGTCACATTTACAGGTACATCTAAAAAAAAAAAAAAAGAATATGGTCAATCATTTCAGAAAGTGAAACTCATACATTATATAGATTCATAAGGCGTAGAGTGAAATATTTCAAGCCTGTTTTTCTTGTAATTTTGATGATTCTGGCTTAGAAATCGTGAAAACCCAGTGTCTTATAAAATTAGAATATCGTGAAAAAGTGGCTTGAAGTCCAGAGTCCAGTCAGTGGTGGTTTGGGGCCATGTCCTCTGCTGGTGTTGGTCCACTGTGTTTTCTGAAGTCCACAGTCAACATAGCAGCCATCTAGCAGGACATTTTAGAGCTCTTCATGCTTCCACAAGCTCTTTGGAGATGCTGCTTTCATTTTCCAGCAGGACTTGGCACCTGCCCACACTGGCAAAGGTACCAAAAGCTGCTTCAATGACCATGGTGTTACTGGGCTGGAGTGGCCAGCAAACTGGGCTGACCTGAAAACCATAGGAGTCTATGGGCTGTTGTCAAGAGGAAGGTGAGAGACACCAGACGCAGATGAGCTGAAAGCTGCTATAAAAGCAACATGGTGCTGTAGGCTGATCTCCTCCATGCCACCAAGTATTAATGCAGTAATTCATGCAAAAGGAGCCCAACCAAGTATTGACGTATAGAAATAAACATACTTCTCAGAAGTATGACATTTGTGTTTAAAATATCCTTTTTTTATTCATCTTATGTAATATTCTAATTTTCTGAGACACTGAGTTTTGGGTTTTCATTATCTCTAAGCCATAATCATCCAAATTACAAGAAAAACAGGCTGGACATATTTCACCCCTATGTGAAATGAATCTATATTATACACGAGTTTCACTTTCTGAAATGATTGACAAAAAATATTGAACTTTTTCCACTAATGTTTGGAGATGTACCTGGTCATGTGTGTTTCAACATGTTAGAAACATCTCATCACAGTTAATTTTTTTGTACAAATCAGAGTTTTGTGAAGAAATCATACAAACTCCTTCATGAGATTACATTGCAAATAAGAGCAGCAGATTCTCAAAGCAGAAAATATTCACTGTGTATATATTTTGTTGAATGATGGCTACGATGAGGCTTTAATTGATGGTTGTATCTGATTTACTTTCCTCTCTTTATAAAAGATTTATTACAGTCTGATGTAGAAGCTGGACTCAGGAATGATCCATGCACTCAAATCTCCTCTGACTCTGAATGTTAACCTTCACAGAGTTCCTGTTTTGTTTCAGGGCTGGACTGTTAAACATTGTGTAGGTGTTTGACATAATGTATAATAACTGCAGTCTGACCTGTTCTGATGACCTGAGAGATGATGTAGAGATCTCTCTTCATGTCTTTGTTGCTCAGGTCCTGCAGAAGCCAAGACAAAGAAAACACACACAGCACTGGTGTTAAATAAAAAAAAATCACAGAGAAGGTGGAGATAATATGCAGCAGAGATGAAGTTTTCACTGTAGAAAAGCACGACTGGAGATTTCTCTGCAGGACTTTTTAAAAATATTTGCCCCGAGCACTAAAACAGCAGTTTGACTGAAATGAGTTGATGTTGTCACAGCATCCAGCTCCATTTCAAAAGTAAAGAGACAGACTGTTGTGTTTCTCCTGCTTTTATAAAATGTTAATTCACTTTTGGGCTTTTTATGCCTTCATTAGAGACAAGAGAGAGACAGCAGGGAAAGATGGATGAACACAGGAACCACAGGAGCTTTAATTGGTTTATTTTTACAGAGTGCCTCGTCTGTTGTTCTCTTTACTTTATTTACTGTAATATTATCAGTCTGAATCACAAACCTGCAGTGAGTCCTGCATTCGTTAAGTATTTCTGACATTAATAGGTTTCCAAACTCGCTCATGAAGCAAACTGGAGCAGCTTTTGTCCAAGAGTCTCATACTAACATATGAATGAAAAAGTGTGTTTTCATGACCGCTCCCTGCTGGATTTCTGCAGAGCAGAGCGACGTGATGTGACCATAGACTGAGGCTGTATCCCAAAGTCAAGGATCCTTCCTTCGTAGGATCCTTCCTTCGTAGTCGGGTCCTCCAGAGGCGAAGCCAGAATCCTTCCTATCACTGTATAACACACAAGCCTTCAGAGCGTGCAGGTGTGTATCATTTAATAATTGGACGTCCTGCTTAAATTCAGCGCTGCAATTTAAAAAACAGTTCACGAGATGGATGTGTCTTTGGCATCAGCACTCTGACACAAATTTGTGGAAATGGAAGAACATGCTTTAAGGCTGAATCTCCGATATTTAGCAAGTAAAAGCCACAAAGTGGATTAAACCTGAATATTTCATTGATCCTGGCTGAATTTGGCCGCTACTTAGTTTCATAAAAGCAGCGGAGCATAACTCACCATGGAGATGTGTTCTGTGTTTTAATTTTCATTTTATTTTACAGTACAGTACAATAACAGTTATGAATTATTTATGAATAAAAATAAATGATAATAGCGGACTGTTGATCCCTGTTAACACAATAAACAAATGTATAACTTTCTGAATGGCAAAGCTATGTATACTTTGCACATAGTACATTGTCATCTGACGCATATGAATTAACAATTAAAAACTTTGGCGATTGAGACGGCATCAATTAACTTAACCGGCAATGTATTAAGATGACGTTTATCATCTTTTAGCTAAATATTCTGGCATTTGTTGATGCATGTTTTGCTTGACTTTGAAGACAAGTTTTGTAAGTGATGTGATAACAAATATTTAGTTTAAACTGAAAATACTTATATATTTAAATTCATATTGCGCTGCCAGTGTCGCTGTTTCTTCGCTTGCAGCTTTCAAATCTCCCGGTAGACCGGTGTGTCCAAGGCTTTATGGGTACTCGGGGTGCACGGAGGAAACACACATGCATCCTTGGAATTTGGGCAAAAGGAGGACTCTGTCCTCTGGAGGATCCTGGACCTCGGAACAGACCTTCTGCGGATGTAGATGACATAGTATCCTTCAAATTCAGCCGTTTGAGGATCCTTCCTTGACTTTGGGATACAGCCTGTATATAAATATATGACTGAAGCGGCATCCTCTTCAATTCTACAACAGAGCAACAGGGGGCAGTGCACTCCTACTTTTATATTCCTCCTCACAGATCTTCTAATTTTGCCACTCTCAAACTACATCAACCTCCTGCATTGAAGCAACATTTTATATGACTGTGTGTATGTATTTATTGTACAGGACACACACAGGGACGCAGACAGGTTTTTAACCAGTGGAGTGAGGACATATTTTTGGCAGTAAGGACATTTGGGCCAGTCCTCTCTTCTTCAAAGGCCTGTTGGTTGTTAAGATTTGGTTTCAAAGTTACAATAAGAAAACTTGTTTTATGTATGAGCTTTAAAAGCTCTTGCTCCTGCTCATCTGTAAACCCAGTAGACATGTAGAAATACAACCATACAATACATTAGATTCAAAAAGATACCAAAAAGTACAGGAAAAATAATCCATTACTGGAGATGTAAATGGACACAAAACAATATAAAATAAAAAGTCATGAAAAAGTGAGGTTTGTGTGTGTGTGTGTGTGTGTGTGTGTGTTACCGTGAAGAGGGCACACAGCCTGTCCACCTTCTCTGGATTCTTTGGTCCTCCGTTCTTGTTCAGTCTGACCATGAACTTCTCACTGAAAAACACAAACAGCTGTCTTTAACCTTTAACTTTGGGACAAAGATTTAGTGAAGAGGAGCAATACTGTGAGTGTGTTCCAATACAAACACACCGTTTAGTAGCCAGAAAAAGATTTAAGATATCCTGGTAAATAGTATGTCAGAAACAATAGGATCACCAGGATTTTCTACTGCATCTGGTCTTATTCTGCCGTCTGTAAACCGGCTGCTTTTCTGGCTGTTCTGACCCACAATCCTGCAGCATAAAAGAGCAAGAGGATCAGAGTTCAAGCAGCAGTGGGCTCGGTCACACATGCATGAATGCATTACTGCAGGTGAGTGACCATCGCCTGCCGAGGCAACGTTCCTGCTGAATGTTCAGTGCAAACTGTGACCCACATGGTAACCTCACACAGAGTGGTTGTAGCAGGGGCGCAGACGAAGCTGTCAGCAAATGATTTCAACTCAATGAGTTATTTTTCCACTCCATGCCTTAACCAAAATATGTTTTATTTAAACATTTTTAAATAAACTGTAGTGTAAACAACAACCAACATATTAACATAAACAAATGGAAGTTTGTGCATGAAATTCCCAGTCCAGCCAAACAAATTTACTGACTTGAAGTTGACTCAATTAAGGACCCAAAAACATCTCTCCTCCTTTCATCACCCTGAACATACTGCTGGGCAATTTCTTGTCTGTACAGTCTGTCAAGCCTTAAGGATCAGTGTTTCCCACAGGATTTTCTGAGACTATGATGGGGGGACCCAAACAAAGCAGGGGGGTCCGGGGGCATATTCCCCCGGAGAACCTTTTTGCCCTAAAAGCCTAAATTTGGTGCCTCTCGCACATTCTTATGCCACTATTCCATCTTAATCATTGCATATTTTAATGAATTATTGTAAAGGAGAATAAGGGTTCTTCTATGTTTTATTTAAGGCATCTTATTTTGACTGTCTTCTTGTAAATTATGTGGTGGACTCTGCTAACACATCCATGTGCTCTTATTTTGAAAGCTACATGTGGTTGCTTTTATTTTGAAGGCGGGTCTAACACGTTCTTACCGTAACACCTTATGGTGTGTTATATTACCGCTGAAAGTCTGAACTTGGAGCTCGGAACAATGTCGAAAATTCGGACAATTGTGTAGACCTTGAACGCACCATTAGCTGCCGGACTCTCTATGTGCTCTGCAATGTAAATAGACTAACTAACGGAACATTAATCCTCTGTTTTACTGACAGTAAAAGTTGGTTCAGTAACTGAAGAGCAGAGATACATTCTGCTGCTGATGGTGAGGAGGAGGAGACAGACTGGTTAGACACAGCAACAGTCAGTGTCTCCTCACTAAGAAAACTACAGCCACTGACAGTCAAGTGGGGTCAACCACTAAGACTTGTGTTATTGGTTAAGATCAGTCAGAGTTCACTGGAGTTGAACGCCTTGCTATGCTGAGATGTAAATGTGCTTCATCACTGTAAGCAAATGTTTTATTTGCCTTTATTTGCTCTTATAGAATGGAAGGAGAATATTTGGTAAAGTTAATTTCCCACGTGTGTCTGTGCATTATAGAGAGGCCCCAACTGTACGTATACTGCATGCAACAGTATGTATTTAATAAGCTGCAGCACATATTTATAGTAAAAAGAAACAGTATTTAATTTGAAATGCAGCATCTGATTGGCTGAAGACAGCGGAGAGTGTT